>NW_026294618.1:100937379-100942379 GCF_026119805.1 Tympanuchus pallidicinctus
GCACAGTACATGGGGGAAGGCTCCATTGACTAGATCACTGAAATTTGAGAATACTATCTGGTTACTGATGCTCCACAATTACTTTATTTATTTATTTATCTTCAGGAGAGCAGGTCTTAAACAGTCTGTAATGCTTGGTGTTGTAGGTGCAGTTGAAAGGATGAAAGTACATGGGCGAGTTTTTGTTAAAAGCGTGCTGGTTGTGACTCCTGTGATGCACGTTGCGTGGATATGGAGTGCTGGTGTCCGTCAGAGATGGAGAGGTTAAACAGCATTGGGTTGAAACAAATGGTGCTTTGATATTTCAGAAATGAGTTACACTGTAGGTGCAAAAAGTGTTCTTCCCGTGCCTTAGAGAAAAAAAGTCAATTGGTGCAAATTACCGTGTGGTTAAACTGTTTTTGAAAAAGTTGTGTGTGTTTGAAGTTCATAAAGGTGAAGCCCACCTTTAATTGGAATAACAGGTCTTACAGTGGATTTGAAACCAGTGGTGTGTTTTGAAATACAGATGAACAGTCTTTATTTAAAGTTCGGTATTTTGAAATCAGTTTGCCACACATGTCCAAGTATCTGGGTGGTTTTTTAAATGTATTTACTTTGCTGTATGCACAGGTGGTTTGACTCTTCAACAGCATTTTTCAAAAAAAATGTAACTCAGACTTTCTCTCCTGGATCAGTGCTTGTTTAGTAGAACTTTTACCTACTACAAGCTTTTGAAGTACTTTTTCAAGTGCATTACATAACCTTTAGATACTCAAAAATATGTATGTATTATCCTATACTTCCTTTTGTACTCTGTGGAGTGAAAAAGGGTGAAACATGCGTTCCACACAAAGGAACTACTATAGCGTTTTGCAAGTCTTGCATGAACTCTGAGCGCTGCCTCTAGATACGTATGGAGTTGTCAGTGTAGTATAGTTGGGTTTTTTTAACATCTAATATCACGACTGATTAATTTATGCTGCTTATTCCATCTTAAGAGGAGTTTCTTATGTTTCTTCTAGTTTTGCATTTCTTGTGCTTTGAAGTAGGACAAATATTGCTGTGTTCCTCATGTCAGACGCACCAAGATGATGATTAAATGTTTAAGTTTTCTGCATAAAATGGAACACATAGAACAGTTTCTACAGTGTAGCTGTATGGGCTGTAATAGGAATACCAATGAATACCCATTGCTTCTTTTACTGGCAATGAGGGGCCGTGCAGTTCTGCCATAATAGAAAAGTTAGTTTTATGTTCTTGACAAGTCCTTGATAAAAATCCTGTTTCCATTCTTAGCTTAAATACGCAGTTTAGGAGGAACACGCAAGGAGTGGAGTTTCTTACCTCTACTTGAGTTTATAGCCTTGAAAGTGGGGATTCTCAAACTTTTCTAGCTAAGGATCACAACAGAGAGACTGTCTTGTGTACCACCCCTCCTGCCAATCAGTATCCCATTTGTCGCCCTTGTGGCAATAACTGCAATTCCTTACATGGAAATGGAGGAGGCAGAGGTGGGAGTCTTCGCCTTTCATGTGATGTAGCCTTGGCAGTGGAAAAAACTCTGAACATCTTTTTGCTGTGCCTGTAACATGTTGTTGTGTCAGCTCCTGGTTCTGTGCCCAAATGTGGTCCCCTTCCCTCAGCTCCTTACCTGGCCGGCTGCAGGCTCCTCTCCTTCCCTTGTCTGGTGCCTACTGGAGTGGCTTCAGGGGATTGGCTGTGCCTCATCAGTGGCTCTGTAAGGATGGCACTTCTTCTCTACCTCTCTTTAGGAAGTATTGCTAACATAGGCGAATAAGTAGCCTGTGCCTCAGTCCCAGCGTCTTCCATAAGGGTATGAGCTTTTTTTCCTGATTCTGACAGAGGAATCTAGGAACAGAAGGGATGAGTCAACACCGTACGTCCAACCAGCTTGCCACAGACCACCAGGGGTCTACAAAATAATGTTTTAGGGGAGATAATAACTGCAGGCCGATAGCTACAACAGCCCTCAAGGGTTGTTGATGGTGATCTTGGGGTTTTGAAAGTCCTCCCCCAGGTGTTGGTACATACCAGAAGGACAAGAAATGAGAAATGTTGCCAGCTCTCAGCATTGTACTGGAAAGTCTTTTGGTACTTGTTTTCTTCTGAAAATGTAAACTTTAAGAACCAGAAGGTCGCATGGGCAGCTCAAAGCTTCAAAACAGAGAGTAAAGGACAAGAACCACTAATTAGTTGATGTATACTTAAAATGCTTTTGTGGGCAAATCCCCTCTGTAATTTTGTGCTTGGGGTTGTGTCTCTAGAGGACCTTGGGTAAGCAGGAGCCTGCTGTACTCATTTCTCACGAGGCCATTTGTCCCACTCTGCCAGAAGGCCTTCCACAGAGCCACTCAAACCAGTGTCTGCAGGGCCTCGTGTCCCTGCCAATGTAGAAGCATGTTTGCGTTGGGATTTCCAACTTTGTTTCCATATATACCAAAAGCATGCAAAGCCCAGAGCAGCACAGAGCTGGGAAGCTCATCTTATGACTGAACCATTGCTTTGCCATTGGGTTCAAGGAGAGCAGAGCAAGATCTTCTCATCCTGCCATGTCAGCTGGGGACTGGGCCACCCTGCCCTTCTGCAGTGTGCTTGGCCGTGTCCTGAGTGTCAGACTCACACTGGGAAGAAAGCTCTCTCCCTTCTTTCTCATAGCACCAAACCAGGGATGTTTCTCATCCAGTGAGGACACTGCTTTGCCACCTGGCAGTCCTGACCCTCTGGGATTCCTTTTTGCTGCTCAGCAGGAGGCCATGGCATGCATTGCTTTGACAGGAAAGGACTTTGTCTCCGGTTCCTTGTATCAAGGCCTTAAGGCTGATGGCAGTTTCCTTTCCTAGCCTAGTAGCAAGGCCAGAAAGATACATCAGCTGACCTCTGGTCCTGTCCCTAGGGCACGATCTAGGTGCAAATGTGTCCCTTCCTCTGCTGTTTTCTGCGTAGCGCTGTGCAAAGAGGAATGTAATGGGAACGGGGCTGCAGGAAGAGAGCCCAGCTCCTTGCCACCATGCGTGCTGCCATTTTGCAGCCTGCAGACAGCTTTTTGGCTGGGGAGCCGAGTTCCTGGCTTGGGGCCAAAGGGGAGCTGATGTGTTCAGAGTCCGTCAGTCAGGCAGGGAGCTCGGATCCAGCCAGAGCTCTGCGTTTCCAGCGCCAGCTGCTCCTGATTTAACTGGAAACACTTTCCTAAGACGTGTGAAAAAATAAAAGTTATTAAAATTACCAGCTTGCTGATTTCCATTTGAATCTGAATAGTTACACTTTTATTAATATCCTGTAATTCATGTCGCTGGTGCCGTACCTCAGACCTCAGTCTTTGCACTGGAAATGAAAATGTAATCTCACCTTGTTCCAGGGAAATGGAGTTTGCTGGCACGTCACAGAACTGTGAGGGCAGTCGGTGTTTCAGTGTCTCGAACCGCACAGAATGAGCTGATGGCACGTTTGCTGTCGCAGCCTGGAGATGTGCAGTAGTTACATGTGCAGGAGGGCTTTGCAGCGTGCACCATATGCCGTGCAGTGGGTGCAAGCGTGCGGAGAGAACACAGCGCACACGTTCAAGTAAGAGGAGGGAGTTGTGTGGTCAAGTATAAATATCACATAATCTAATAGTGTTGATTTCCCTTCTTGCACTCTTATAATGGCTTGACATCAAATGATGACAGGGGTGGGATTATCTCCCTTTCTTTGGGATTGTACTTGCCATGTTGTGCCTAACCTGTTATGGATAAAATAGTTCTGTCTGTACTTCTGTGGCAGAGCCTTTCTCCATTACGAATTCTTCTGTCATTGTCTTTAAGGTGCCTATCATCTTGATGGCTAAGTGCCAATTAAAATGCAGAATTATCACATAACACAATTAAAGTAAAAGCCAAAGAAGCCTACTTTACAAACCTCTGATCTAAATTTAGCTCTCTTTTTTGGGTCACTATTTATTCACTAATCACAAAAACAACTATTTTAGAAAAAAATAGCAGTTATCAGGTATTTTGTTATCTGACCGTAGGGTATGAAGTGTTTTTAATTGTTTTTCTGATTAACTACAAGCTCCCAAATTCAAGTAGAAACACACTTACATTTTCTATATGATTCCCATACTTTACCAATGGGTGAGCCTTTTTGTGACACAGTAGTAGAATTAATGAGATAATAATTAAAAAAAACCTTCTGCTACTGATGATTGACCACTGATGGTAAATGTAATTGAATTAGCAGTGCACTAAAATAAATGTAGACAAAATAAATATAGACAAGAAAATCTGGTGAAAGCTTCTGTAATGTTTTAGATTAATAGGCATACAGAATTCTTCACATTTTTTATTACGTTGTCCCTAGATGAATTCAAAGTAATTGGGGTGGTTAATTTTATTTACACAGAGCCGTTCACAGCGCATTAAATAATAGAGATAATTGAACAAGAATTGTCAAGTGTGTACTGATATCAGACATATTACAGAAGGGAATGTGCATAAAACTTCATTTCTATGCAGCCATTGTTTATGGTAATTAAGTACACAGATTTATCCCTTGGTTGCCTTCCAAGCTTATGGCAACTGCTATTGTTGTGCTCCATTAATATGTAATCAGGAAATAGTTTAATTTTCTAATCTGCAGTTTGAGAATTCACTTTCTAACAACTCTTAATTACTGCATTGCCCTAATGATGCTCATGGTTAGGAAAACTGAACCAATAAACTCCGTGGAAGAAGCCAGAGGGGATTATACTTCCAGAGGTGGTGCTTACTTAATAAACTTGTTATGCCTTCACCAGAGGGAGCTCAGTGTCCTTCAAAAGCATCTAATTTTATATTTCTGAGTTGTACATACCCACAGTGTGAAGAGTTAACATACGGTGTGCGATGGGGGTGGCTGTGAATTTCTTTTGCTAGAGAACCAGATAAGCGATACTATCACCATTTTGGTATTTTTCCTACCGTATACTAATTGTAGAGTTTAATTGCATTGGAAATAATGCAGGTAGCTTAATCTATTGTTTT